>NW_019392748.1:569540-577203 GCF_000648675.2 Cimex lectularius | reverse complement strand
GATACGTTTTAGATTTCACTGCACTCATTTTCCACTATTTAATAATAAACTTTGTATCGACGTAGTATCGCCATCAAGTTACAATTCAGAATGACTCCAATTCCTGCAGGCACAACATTTATATCGGCGTGAACGAAAGTCTCGAATGTTCCCGTCAAACGCGCCGCCCGAAACTAGACTGTACTGTCTCTCGTTGTTTCTAGACTAGACTGTACTGTCTACTAGTCTAGAAACAACGCGGCTTTTCTTTGACAAGTGCCGCGCGTTCCTTTGATAAAGCCACCTTTTGCCGCAAGCAGTGTTATTTTATTACGTAATACATTTTTGTAGTTTAGTTACCTACCTACTTATTAAAAATTTTTTTCTTCTCGAGATCTACTCAAAAAGCACTCGCGATCGACCGTTTGAGCACCCCTGCTTTAAAGGATTGGAGGTAAATAAAACCCAGATAAAATTCCCCACTTGTGTTTACAATTGGATTTTGTAAATAAATCAGTTTTATGTTAAGCCTCTTTCCGGTGGTTTGATTTTTTTAAGCCGTACCATTTTTTAATTTCAAATTTGTTTGAGTGATGGTTTTAAGTTATACAGATAAGGCTAGGATTATATAATTGTTAGAAGATGTACGAAGTCAAGCTTGTATGGCCAGGGTGCTTAAAATTCTCAGAACAACTGTCCATCGTTTTGAAGCAACTGGAGGTTACTCAAGAAGGCATATCAACCCTCAGGGTGCTGGTGTTTTTGAAAAAAAGCCCATTTGTAAGTACGTCGTGTTCGAATGCAGAGCCGCTGGATTTACCCGCTCCACCGGATTAGCTTGCGGCCAAGGAGGTTAGTTTCTGGCTTCGATACCGAACGTATTGGCCAGGGAGTGTAAAATTTTATTTACAAAAGGGGTGCCATTATCAGTGATCAACATGTAGTGTGTGCCCGAACGATATAGGAAATGATCCTTAAAACATCTGGCCACGGTAGGGGCATTGGCACTTCGGATGGGAATTAATTCGATCCATTTTGTAAAGAGAACCTCGAAAATTAAAATGTGTGTAAATCCACGACTAGACTTAGGTAGGGGTCCCATAATGTCAGGAGATATTACCGCCCAAGGAGTACTCCAATTCCACCGGGGGACAAAATTCCAGCAGGTGTACGTTGTTTTTTGTTTTCACCCGGTTACAGTATATACAATATTTTGTTATATGTTTGCTTGAATTCACATAGAACAGTTAATTTGTAATAAAAATGAAATATATCATGGAACGTAAATACTACAAAATTGGCAATATCCCTACTTATTTTTGAGAAGTTTACTTTTAAATTTTATTTATTAACCATTATATTTGGTGATATCGTTGTTGTTATAAAATCGGATTTTATTTTTAACACTTTTACAAAGTAGTGAGCGATGAGTTAGAATTGCAGGTATATAATAATTAATAATAAGTACTCTATTTCTTGCACCTTATTTCCATTAACTTGCTGGCTTTTATCCAATCCAGATTTTAAAAAAAAATCACTAAAAAATGACCAATAGTAATTTTATATATATTTTTGAAAATTTAAACTAATTAACTATAATATATTTTATTAACTAAACTAATTAATTCTACACTTTTTTAAAATTTAAATTTTATTCTTATATTTCTTAGGAAATGTGCATTTTGTAATTAATTGCAATTAATAGGAAACAATTTAATTCTATTTTATATGCTTTTCTTGATCCTACATGTACAATTTTTTTAAATATAATTTGTTTATTAAAGTTGTTTATAATGGTACATCACGAGAACCATTTTATTTGTCTTTATAAAAATAAAGAGTAATTGGACAGTTTCTTAGAGTATGGATATTAAATTGAAAAATATAATAAACAGTGTTTTATCTTGCTATATAAGGTCTTACCCCGCCCCGAGGAATATCAAGTACTCTGGGGTGAGTGTATGACGTCTGGAGAGTAAAAGTAATTTATTAGCGCGAAAGGAAGGGGTTTCTTATAACCCCGCCCCGAGGAATATCGAGTACTCTGGGNCTGAAATGGTTGAGAATCGGACCATGGACAATATGAACTTTTTTGTTCATTTTAGGGTGAAGAATCTACTGGAGAAGTTTGTAGCACGAGTAGCAATTCACCCTGTATATATGTATTTATGTTTTGTTTTTATTCTGTATTTGACAACCTGAGGTACAAACGAGAGACTAGCATTCTAGAATGCAACGTAGTATATATCTGAAATCAGAGAGTGTCAGTAACCAGATCGAGACGCTCGAATGGCTGCAGTTTAAAACAAAATATGCGCGAAAGAAACGAAAAAGATGGAAAACACGCAAAGGGCCGGCGATGACCTCAGCTGTTTGTCGGCCCATAAACTTCCCACTTATAAAATATAAGGTCTAATTTATGCAAAGTAGAATAAATCACTGAGCCACTACATTGCTTGAAATTAAATTAATCTTATAAGGTTAGCCCTGTAGGAGAAATAGAAAAAATAAAGGGAAAAACCAGTCAAAGTAGTTATAGGCACAAGTGTAAATAAACCGACAGGATACGTTCCAAGCTTCACAACTCTTCAATATATTACTGGAGTCGAACAGTGTCGGAGGTTCCCGTCCATAAAATGTTTTACGTTTCTCCAATCAGAGACATATTTTTATGCGTTTTACTGCCCGAGTCGCCGTCCAGGTCGCTGAGGCCCTCAATACAAAACTCCAATCGCCGGTGTTAATATACGGCCGGTGTCAAAATAAGGGGGGCTAAAACTAGTTTCTGTACAGATAAGTTAGATAGTTTCATTCGGGTTAGACGACATCCGATATGACCGATAAATTGCTAGCGGGGTTCTTGTGTTTGTGGAAAGTGGGAAAAAATTAATTGACCGTTTGAAACGTACATTGGTGCCTTTGTATAATTCTGTAACTTGACGTACACGACCTCCCGGCCGTTCCAGCTGTAATAATAAAAACGAGGTGTGTATTCTGTTAGACTCGCTTGTGGGTTTTTTTTTCAATAAATATATAAAGTTACGCCAAGCATCTAGAGTTTGATCTTCATCGTATATTTGCTATTGACTCTAGGAAAAATATAAATTACATACATAAAACATTCTCAGTATCAACTTATATTTCACCAAGCTCTCACCATTTGCATGTAATATAATCAGACTTAATATTCCAATCAAAAGCGATAAGCTTGATAAACGCAAGGCTACCAGAAATTCATATCCTAAATCCAATCAAAACTTATAATTAAGCAACTCAGAAAAAACACATTGTTCGATTACTAACGTCTGCAATTAAGAAATAAAACTTTTGCGCTATGAAATATTTCAGATCCATGAATGATGATATGGTAAATCGGCACCGTATAAAAGTAACAACATAAAATTTCAAACCTCAACGGCATCCGAAAGACCATGTTAAAGTATGGAATAATCATATTCAAAAGTTACTTTTATTAACTAACCATCCCTACCTGAGGTTTTAGCAATGTTACCTACTTGAGGTATTAGCGATATTAACAGCTTACATCTCTACCTAGTTGCCTTCCTGAGATATTAGCGATATTACCAACTTACATCTCTGCCTAGTTGTCCAGCGAAGTATTAGCGATATTACCAACTTAACCTCTGCACAGTCGCCTACCCGAGGTATCAGCGATGTTACCAACATACACCTCTCCGGAGTTGCCTTCCTGAAGTGGACGTTCACTCCTCTCGTTATTCCTTTTTCCATATCCCTGCTACACTTTCTTTCACGTTTTCCTGTAGTGACCAGAGCAGTAAGGGCAGGAAGACCAAACTGTTCAACATGGCCTCCTCGTTGGAGGTATTTTGACCCTGGAATTGTAAAATGAAGAGGTTGCCAATTGGTCATAAACGCCTCCCTTGCCCCCCACATTGACTTGGTATCATTCCTTCTAGTAATTTTCTCAGAATCCAAAAGAGTGAAAATCGCAATCATTAAACAGAGTCATTTTCATTTCCTTTAATTTTGTACATTTTGCAGCTACCGTAAGCGGCCTAGTCTTGACCTGGAGAAGGATAATTTCTTGTATCGGTTTGCCACTTTTCTTACTCAAAAACTCATAATAATAAGCAACATTTATATAGCGATGATCTTACAAGAAATCAATATGTTTTCACTGTGTTTCATACACATTTTTTGCGTACTAGGTATAGAAAATTTATAATTCTCATAGGTAATAAAATTTTATTATTTTTTCTTTCATATTTAGATAGTTTTATTATAATAATAAATTTGATCTTCGTTTAGAATGTGCTTATTAAACTTATGTTATTGTACTTGTCACTACAACATAAAATCATTATCTATTGATCTGTATGAATGCTTGTTATAGTGTGAACAATTGGCAACTGTAAGATAAATTTCTACGTGCGACGATTTTTTTAACGAAAAAAGTCAATATAATTTTTAACGGTAATCTTCAAATTAAATATAATCCTTAAAACTATTAGTGTTGAGAAGGAAAAGGCAATCAAAGTTGCATTATTTCCACTCAGCCTACTTGCACAACGGATGTTACTTTCTCCGTCGTTTAATTCCCATATAATTTACGGTCAAAGACTTTTAGAAATAATCTATTGGAAATTGTGAAATTATTATTATTATTAGTGTTGGATAACGACGAAAAAATTGCCGTTTTCTATTCATACCCGTAGTGCGAAGGGTCTTTGAACCTCTTATGAGAATAAACATTTTTATGCGAAATTCGTATTGTTAAGCGATTCTGAATCGTTGTAAACAGGATTTCTTCTTTTCCTGTTTACCCGACCCGGTAAGTTATTGAGTCTGTGAGCTTAATGGATATTCAGCGTCAGATATGAAATATGCTTCTGGGCTCGATTGACAAGTCAAATGTGCACGTGGGGCCGAGACGCGGTGATCATTCGACTCAATATTCGAGGGCGGGCAACAATCAAAACAAATATATGCATTACATTCAATATCGGCGGCGATTTTCAACTTACACAGACGGAAGCTGTAAATAAAACGGATTTATTCGATTTTTATTTTCTGCGTGGAGTCGAAGCGAGGACGGCTTGTGTTTATACGATCGTCCGACTTGGAGGAAACGGTAGCATTT
The DNA here is from genome assembly GCF_000648675.2 of Cimex lectularius. Classification (NCBI taxonomy): domain Eukaryota; kingdom Metazoa; phylum Arthropoda; class Insecta; order Hemiptera; family Cimicidae; genus Cimex; species Cimex lectularius. The sequence continues at coordinate 572,102 of NW_019392748.1, read as the reverse complement.
GTAGATGATGATCAACTCGGCTTAATTTGTAATGATCGCCCTGAGAACACCTGGGGTGTGGAACAGGTGGTCAAGTGCAGCTCAAGCCCTGTCTTATCTCGCCACGGCTGAGGTTTACGGTCCAGATCTTCATCGTCTCTTTATGCACCTATTGTTTTGTTTTTACAATCGAATTATTAGTTTGATTATTTCACCTTTAACCAAATAGTTATTAGAAAAGAACAGGGTATTGCCTATTTATTATTAAGTTCAGATACTTTACTACTATCAGATCGTTAGTAGAGAACATAGGCAGTAGTGGAAGAGGGGAAAGAATAACCTCCCTGTGACCTGACCGTTCCACGAATCTAACCTAAAACATCAGATGTGAAAAGAGAGCTCCGCATGATGTCAGTTTATTTAGTATTAGGGTATTGAGATAAACATCAATAATTATAAATAATTAATATTTATGAAAGGTAGTGGTTGAGATAAAAAGTCAGTGCCACGAGCGGGATTCGAACCCACGACCTTCGGCTAGATGCGCCGCAACTCTACCACTCGAGCTATCGTGACCTCGATCTACTCGCACACCAACTTCCCATCTCAACCTCACCTTTTGAATTTTCCCTCCTTTTTGCCATTTTTCAAATGTCGTGTAATCGGATTGGATTCTCGACAACAAATGAAATGACCACGGAGAGCCTTCGTGAAGAAATACTTCAGTTTAATTATTAAATCCATTACAGTTCGTGGTCCGATTGACCAATTTGTTAATTGGTATTGGTTGAGGTACAAAAGTTAGTGTCACGAGACAAATGGCAAAAAGGAGGGAAAATTCGGGAGGTGAGTTTGAGGTGGGAAGTTAGTGTCCGAATGGATCGAAGTCACGATAGCTCAAGTGGTAGAGTAGCGGCGTATCTAGCCGAAGGTCGTGGGTTCGAATCCCGCTCGTGACACTGACTTTTTTATCTCAACCAATACCTTTCATAAATATAAATTAATTGAAAAATGTTAATTGGTCAATCGGACCACGAACTGTAATGGATTATAAATAATGTAAAATGTAATTTATTAATAATTTTTACAGAACTAAATCAGTCTATAGCCTAACCCTACATAGCATATAATTATAAATCGATTTTTCGTCTAGAAAAATAACAGCTGTGTAAGTGAGAATTCATTTTATTAAGCGGCCCATAGACTGTCAATATTATTGTACAATATAGATTGCACAATAATTTGACGGTTGCCCCTTAACGTTCAATAATATTACACAAAATTTTTTTTGTGCAATGAACGTGAATAGTTTAAAGGCGATATTGAAGTTTGTGCAATATTTTGTTACTATTTGTTGTACTTCACAAACTGACTGATATTGACACACAGACGGTGCAATATTTTCCAGGTTGTACAATATATTTTCAACTTTTTGTCAATGTATTGCGCAAACTTTCCATATCGTCTACACGCGATCAATTAAATTGCACAACCCAAAATATTGTGCAATAATATTGATCGACTATGGGCCGCTTTAAACCAAAAAACGATGGCGTTTTAGTAACCAAAGTTAAAAATATAAGGTTAATAACTGAAGAAACCACATATTTATTCCCTATTGACAACTGCATGAAAACCTCCATAAACGCTTGTTTGATACATGTATCGTGAAAAATGCATTGAAGAATTTAACACATTAAAGTGAAGTTAATCTTCACTTTAAACCTTCCCCTAGTCACGAAAATCCGCTCTCATTAATGAAAAGCCTAAAACATTCACACATATTTTATTATACATAAGTTTCAAAGTAAAAATTACAATTTTTGAACAAGAATATGAACACCACTATATAAATATTACACATCAACAATTATAAATTATGTAAAATATTTTATTTATCAATTTTGTTTTACGGAACTAAATCAATGTATAATTTTGTTTTGTGTTTGTGTGTGTGTGTCTCTCTATTGGAAGAAAACCAATGTTTTTCCGGAGACCGGTTTTGACTTTATTCATAAACTGGGAATACACACCCGATGCAACGCTACCCGATGCTACCCGACGCCTTATCACGTTTTAAGGTCGATTCATATTCCAGCACGTAGCGTGGCAGACACAAAAACATCATTACATACAAAACATATAGAAACGTTCATACTTAGCGTTCGTTTGCGGAGCGTGTCAGTGCAGACACGTACCAGCACCGGGCAGCATTGTCGCCGAGAATGTTTTGCTTGTGCTGGCACGTGTCTGTGCGGTCCAATACGGTTAGTATGAATAGACGACAGACAAGATTTGTGCAATTCCAATAGCTTAGGTGCCTACCTATATTAAATTGCATTATAATTTTAATTATAATGTCCAGTCTCGGTAAACCGAACTTGCGCTAATCCGAATTAGGGCTTAAATCCGAATCGCCGATCAGTACATATTCAGGATGTTTTTTTAAATTTTATTTTACAAAATATGTATTATAATAATATATAAGAATATAAATAATAATAAGAATATTATATATTATTTGCAATGAAATGTACGTAATTTGTAATACACGGACGTGGAAAAAATCCTGTCCATTGGTTT